>NC_135502.1:39328204-39363634 GCF_052857255.1 Amblyomma americanum
GTCTTTCCTGTTCGATATTGCTCCATAAACCGGAAGAGGGGCGCCATTTCTTGCTGCTGTGTCTTCCACTTTCTTTCTCCCTGCTCTACTGCGAGTCAGGCGGCGAGCGAGGCGTTTTCCCACAGAACGCGGCCTCTCTCCGACGTGCGCCTCGTTTGACGAGGTATACGTGTGTGTGCGTTTGTGCGAGCATGAGCTCGAGAAGCGTATGTGTGTGCGCGTTGCGTAACCTCGTCAGCCGGTCTTTGCGTGCGTCTACACGTACACGCGTCAAGTCTTCTTGTTCCCCCTCCCCCCCCTTTTTTTAAACGAGGGGGGGGGGGGAAGTCTTCTTGTTCCTCCTCCCCCCCCCCTTTTTTTAAACGAGGGGGGGGGGATGTGACGCATGATCTCGGTAAGCGGTGCAGGCCTCAGCGCGAGCTTGTGTAAAGTATAGGCTCCAGGTGTTTGCTCTACATTCGGCACTTCAGGACTTCTTCGAGCTTCTTCGATGTTGATGGGACGCCTCCTTGCTTTTAAGGTCACCCCCCCCCCCCCCTACTACGGCGTCTCTCTCTCTCTCTCTCTCTCTCTCTCTCTCTCTCTCTCTCTCTCTCTCTCTCTCTCTCTCTCTCTCTCTCTCTCTCTCTCTCTCTATTTTTTTTTCTTTTCTTTCTCTTTATTTCGTGTAAGATAGAGTCCAAGCAAATAGTCAAACAACATTGAAAAAAAAGTGGCGCCCAAATGGCAGCCAATATCGCTACATTTAGATAGGGTCTGATAGCCCTGTCACAAAGACAGTTTAGATCTTGCTTGAGGAAGCGTACGAGTACATCACGCTGAACCCAGATCGAGCGCGGCTGTGCGCTCACTTTAAAACATGGTGACCTTACTAACGTTTCGTTGAACCTGCCTAAGGGTCTCGAGCACGACTGAAGGCCGCTGTCAGCGCTTTCGAGTTAGTTCAGTAAGAAATAAATTTCAAGGAGGATTATTCAGATTAAAGAAAGAAAAAAAAAACGTATGTCACTTGCAAGCAGGCATGCATTCGCGAGTATTTGAAAAGGGCATATTCTGGCCTAAAGTTTGAAGTTTATTTCAGCTCGCGGTGCGTTGCTACACAGCTTCTCAAGAGGTGAAGTGTTAGTTCATCGGTATTTACAGCGCAAAAGAACATTCCTGAACTTCGGTTTGTTGGCTGAAGGGACCAATCGACGCGTGCTGAACGAAAATGTCGAACCACACGAACCGAGTCGCAGCCATCATCTGCCCATAAACATTTTCGCCGTAAAAAAATGCGGATACAAGTAAAGAAAAAAGCGGCTTTTCCCCGTCAAAGGACCCCCTTCCAGGCAATGGCGCCAGCCGATTCTCGTGAACATGCCAGCGTGGGTAGCAGGACTATGCAGGGAGTGAGGTGACAATTTATGCAGAGAGGGACTGGTCCCGACAATTCAGGGAGGGAACTATCCCCTTTCATCTTCCCCTTTCATCACGCTACAGGTTCATTAGAACCGGCCGACGCCATTGGCTGGAAGATGGGGCAAAGCCGCTTTTTTTTTTACTTGTATACGACTATAGTAGCATAACACAATTGATCAAATGATTTTAGAATGAGCTATGTATATATATATATATATATATATATATATATATATATATATATATATATATATATATATATATATATATATATATAAGCACGCCCCTCATGTAAAACCCGTGAAGGGGGGTCTTAAGAAAATTGAACTCAAAATCGATGGACCAATTAGTTGGAGAGCTTACAGCGGTTCCCAGCTTCGATTGCACCGGAAAGGTTTAATGCATTTATTACGAGTTCAACGCGGACAGAGTATGCCTGTACGACAACGGCATGGGAAAAAATGTGAACAGCTAAGTCGAGACAAAAAAAAAAAGCGGGGGGGGGGGGGGGGGAGGGGGAGAGAGATCGGGTGCTGTTTCTGCAAAAAAATAAATGCACGCCTACAAGGACGGAATAAGGATGAGAGAATGCGCAGCTCCATCTGCTGATTATTATTCGTTAGAACGTAGAAGAAATAAAGCAGGAAGTAAAGGGGTAGCCTCGCGCACGACGTCTGAAATGCGATCG
Source organism: Amblyomma americanum (assembly GCF_052857255.1). Taxonomy (NCBI): domain Eukaryota; kingdom Metazoa; phylum Arthropoda; class Arachnida; order Ixodida; family Ixodidae; genus Amblyomma; species Amblyomma americanum. The sequence continues at coordinate 39,330,294 of NC_135502.1, forward strand.
CCTTCTGAGGCAGCCTTACGCTTCAAGCCTTCGTAAAAGAAGAAAGTCGCAAAACGCGCAGCAGGGGGTATTGAGCAAGAAAAACCGGATCTTATGAATCGCGTCAAAGAAGCGCTTTTCGTCATGCTCCATTGTTTCTCCATTGCCAGGTGGTGCGGATTGCCGCCCAAGGAAGGAGAACCGGCCGGACTGCCTTTGCACGGAGACTACGCTGGAGCTGCAGAGAGAGAGAGAGAGGAAGAAGGGGAGAGAAAGAGAGAGAGCGAGAAAGAAAGGAATGAAATTGAGAAAAACAAGGTCGCGTAAGAGAGATCCGATTAGCGCGCAAATCTGTCCCTGCGGATCATTAGAAGCGTGGTCGCATCTAATAAAACCTGTTCTCGGCGCGCATAGTTTGTTTTTCGCAGGCAAATGAGACGCTCGGTATCGTACATCTTGCGATCGCTGAAGGCAGAAGTAGATTTTTTTTCTTTTTTATTAGGATGTGCGGTAAGACGATGCTGGCGTTCTTTTTTGCAGCCATGTTATCCTTTCGCTGTGTCGACAAACAGCTTATGCCTTCTTGTTAATTATTTTTTTCTTTGTGCTCGAAAGTTGCGCCGCTTATGATGACAGACGCCTTAGAGTAGAGGGAGCTGGAGGTTAATTTCGACATCCTGGATAGGTTTTTTTTTTTTTCAATATGCGCCGAAATCAAAGCGTACGGGAACAGTCGAACCGGCAGCGTCTAATTCGGACTTCTTTTGTGGGCATGGTCCTGGTGCTTACGCGGCTTAGTTTATTACAGTCAGGTTCAATTATCCTTGTCGAAGTGTGGTACCTTAGCCCCGATAAAGTGTGGACTCAAGCAGGCTGAATAGAGGAAAATGCTAGCTACCAGTGATGGCACGCAAAACATTTGTGCTATGTAATTTGTTGCAATTTAATAGGTTGCACAGCATGCATACCAGTAATAGGAGCCGTTTTCTGTGACCCCGATGTCTTCGAGATGAATGTCTCATCACGACGAACATCGTAAAGTGCAACTCTGGAGGATCTATACTGTCACTATCAGCGTATACGAACCATTGCTTCCCTCTTCTAATAATCACAACTATCATGATCATAATTGTCATAAATTCGGCTGCTGATCCCAAGGCTGCTGACCCCAAGGTTGCGGGTTCGATCCCGGCCGCGGTGACCGTATCTCGATGGTGAAGATCAATAAAAAAAAAAGCCCTTGAGCCGTGCGATGTCAGCGCCCGTTAAAAGAAGCTCAGGTGGTCTAAATTAATCCGGAGCCTATATACGGCGTCCTTCGCAGCCCATGTGCCGCTTCAAGACGTTAAGCTTCACAGCACGCAATTTACAATTTAGCTATGATTATCATCATTATCAGCCTAAGCACTGCTGGACAAAAGCCTCTCTCAGAGACCTCCACTTAACCCTACCCTGCGCCAGCTGAATCCACTGTATTCCAGTAGGGAATTCATGACCTTATCCGCCCACGTGACTCCGTTGCCCCGTGCTGGTTGCCTCCACACACAGCTATAGCTGTAACCGTATAGGTTTTAGGAGCAGAACTCACGCCATCTGTGAGCGCTACCATAGCATCTAGAATGAAGAGGAATGCCATTAGGCAGCGAGCCTTTAAGGAAAAGTGAGAGAATACTTATGGTATAACGGACACCTCAGTCCTATTGAAAGGTTCCCTCATTGAGGAATGATCGGCTGCAATCTGTATAGTAAAGCTTTTCAGAGGACAGGCCTCAATCTTCGTGGTTGAAGAACGCATCCGTGATCTTTGACTCGCATGTCTTTTGGTTAGAAATTACAGCGTCATATCCCTTACAAAAATTTCTACGACAGCCTATGGACTGTCCATAGATTTTTCTCAATAAAGTATATAGACTTCCTATTGACAAATCCTACAGACTGGTGTATTCACAATACAAATCCTATAGAGAGTCCATAGACGGTCTATAGATTTATGGCCATACAATTTTAGCAGACTTTTTTCTATAGACAGTCAGTAGACTATGCATAGACAAAAGGCAATATCTAGAAGGTGGCAATAGAGTCCATAAAAAGTCTATAGACAGCCTATAGACCATTTTTATCAGTAATGGATGCATAGCAACAGTCCCATTTCCGTATAAGTGCCCACTGCTGGACCGACCTAGGTCACGAGACAACTTGAATGTGCACACCCTGCGCGAAAAGGGTGAGGGCAGCGGAAGAAACACAAGCGACATCTATTAGGTCGACAACTTCCTACTAATCTATCCTCGGAGACGAGCCAAATTTATACACAGGAAAGCCAGCGCCACCGGACAGCAAACGTACACGATGAAACGAAATTCAAATCTCAAGAATTAATACCAAAATCAAGGAAGTCAAGCAGAGATATCTATACGTAATAAAGGAGGAACTTTGGTGCTGGACCCTCCTGCTCAATCCTAAACCCCTGCCTTACCGAAACCGTAGACACTCCATCCTCTTCTTAATCGAATTTATTCATTCATTCGGACATAATGAAGGAAATCTGACGATTGTGGGCAGTGCAAAGAACCTGTCAGAAGCTTACAGGCTTAATGTTGTCATGCCCAAATTTCCTCGCCGATCATTTACACCTCAACTTGCGGGTGATACGGTGTCATTGATATTATCTACTGGGCATTAATCTGGCTGCAGTTCGACGAAGATCATCGTGCAGAAAGACTCCTTGTATACTGGGCCTGCCTTCCTCTTCCAGCGACCTTTTTACAGAGTCAGTGAGGGGTTAACAATTCGCCGTTAGCGTCAGTGAATAGCGCAGCTGTGAACTGTGCATGTACAGTGCCTAGCTCCGTCGGCACAATCCATGCATCCAAACTGCGAGTGAGAAAAAAATATAATTGCGCCCGCAAGTGCTGCCTACTATAATCGCAGCTGAGTGCGATGGAAATGGCGGTGTAGTTGTGTGTTACAGTTCACGTGTCGTGTCAGCATGCACTATTGGGCGACAAGCGCCATTACATCTGTTCCTGCATTGCCGAGTGCCTAGTTTGGTGTTGCCGCTCCTTCATAACGACTTCTGGTTATAAAATCACGCAGGAAAACCTGCTGCGGGTATTCTGAGCGAGCCGCTAGATTGCAGCACTTTCTGCGTCACAGCTTACGAAAACGTCATAGTTCACTCCGTTATCGCTACCACAATGCTACACTGCAGTGAGTGATTACTCCCTTAGCTCGAAGAAAACAAAAACAAAGTAGTTTATGACAAAAGGAAAGGGCGCACTAGATGCCTCAGTTCTCGGTGTGCACCAAAGCGTGTTTTGAGGAAAGTGATGAGGAAAGTGATGACCCGCCGCGGTGGCTCAGTGGTTAGGGCGCTCGACTACTGATCCGGAGTTCCCGGGTTCGAACCCGGCCGCGGCGGCTGCGTTTTTATGGAGGTAAAACGCTAAGGCGCCCGTGTGCTGTGCGATGTCAGTGCACGTTAAAGATCCCCAGGTGGTCGAAATTATCCCGGAGCCCTCCACTACGGCACCTCTTTCTTCCTTTCTTCTTTCACTCCCTTCTTTATCCCTTCCCTTACGGCGTGGTTCAGGTGTCCAAAGATATATGAGACAGATACTGCGCCATTTCCTTTCCCCCCAAAACCAATTATTATTATTATTATTAAGTGATGAAGGAAAAGGGGACAGAAGATTAGTCGCAGCAGCCGTCATGTTGGCAAAAAAGCAGCACGGGGGAAAAAAAAAAGTTGGTTCTTTTTAACGGTGGAAGGTGGAGGTGGGAGCGTGGGCAGCACACTCGCTAAGGGGTGCGGTGGTAAGGTGACCATTAGGTGGTGCTTCTGGGAGCTGGAGGCATCCCTCTACAAAGCTACAGACACACGCCGCAACTTTCGCATTGTAACACCAGCCGGGTAAAACTCAAGATTAAAGCAGCAAATTCCCCTCAAAAATTCCCTTCCAACCAACGACATCAACCGATTCTCATGACCCTCCCCTGCTAGCGTAACAATGCAGGTAGTGGCAGATGAAAGGGAATAGTCCGCTCCCTCCATTGTCAGGAATAGTCGCCTCCCTGCATGGTCACACTAGCAGAGTGACAAGAATCGGCCGACGCCATTGGCTGGAAAGAGGGTTCTTTGTCGGGAAAAAGCCCCTCCGTTCTTAAGTTGCATCCGACTACAGTACGTGTGAAATCGCAGGGTGCGGCAGATGAATGAGGAACAACCAGGGCTTGAACGCATTAACCGCGACGTCATGAAAATCAGTCGACGCCATCGTCTGGAGGGCCTCCTTTGAGGGGCATCTGCGGCCTCGATCTTGAGTTGTATCCGACTACAGGAGTGCTTACGCAGTGATATTCCCGAATGAGTGTGAATGAGCCTCCTTTCGTGGTGGCGAGGTGTGGCCATGTGTAGCGTATGCGCGTTAACTCGCGTGTATAGCATCGGCCACACGCGCGCGTCTTTGAACAAAGCGCAGTGGCGCTTGTCGGCCTGTCTGGGCGAGGTAGGAGTATACAGCTGGGGCAGGTATAGTACGCGGTCTCGGCGGCTGTAATTACGGAGACGTGAGGCGGAGCAAAGGAGGAGGAGGAGGAGAGAGAAAAAATGCGCAGCGTTTCGCAAACGACCCGAGCGGCCACCGCCCCGCCCCGCCTCAGCAAACGCAAAAGGCAAAGGAAAGCGCAAGCAGCAGCTCTTTATTGCTCCGCTCACCATGGCGCGCCAAGGTGGCAACTTAATTAGCTTAAGCTTCCACTGAGCCTCGTTAGGCGGAGGAAAGAGAAAGTGCTTTTTCTTTGCTCCTTTTTTCTTTGCAACCCTTTCCGACGCATACACGCAGCAGTGGGTGTTGGCTAGGGACTATTGTTATTCGCGGCAGTCACCCGTGGCGTATGACACCGTGTGAGGCTCGCGAGTCAACGCACCTTTTTTTTTTTTTAGTCCCGCGGCGTACTTTGAAAAGTAAAACTTTGAAAAGCTCACTCAGTTGTTTCTTCTAATTCTTTATCTGCAGACGCGTCTACATTACATCCTCTTAGTCCTCCGTCTGCCTGGGTGCTTTCATTTCCATATGACCTCTTGTTTTAATGCGATAGCATTAGAAGCCCCATGAGCTAAAATGCGTCGTCGGCCATAAAATTCGCCCATTGGCTGGAGCGAAGTGACGTCACCAGATGGGAGCATTCCAATTGGCTGGAGATAAATGACGTCTGCCTGGGTGCTTTCATTTCCATATGACCTCTTGTTTTAATGCGATATATCATTAGAAGCCCCATGAGCTAAAATGCGTCGTCGGCCATAAAATTCGCCCATTGGCTGGAGCGAAGTGACGTCACCAGATGGGAGCATTCCAATTGGCTGGAGATAAATGACGTCTGCCTGGGTGCTTTCATTTCCATATGACCTCTTGTTTTAATGCGATATATCATTAGAAGCCCCATGAGCTAAAATGCGTCGTCGGCCATAAAATTCGCCCATTGGCTGGAGCGAAGCGACGTCACCAGATGGGAGCATTCCAATTGGCTGGAGATAAATGACGTCTGCCTGGGTGCTTTCATTTCCATATGACCTCTTGTTTTAATGCGATATATCATTAGAAGCCCCATGAGCTAAAATGCGTCGTCGGCCATAAAATTCGCCTATTGGCTGGAGCGAAGTGACGTCACCAGTTGGGAGCATTCCAATTGGCTGGAGATAAATGACGTCATCATACGGGAGCATTCCAATTGGCTGAAGGCAAGTGACGTCACCAGACGGAAAGTGACGCGCACTTCTGGTAAGGCGTCAACAGCTGCTAGTGTTATTGCATCGGCAGAAGAGCTGCTACTGGGGCTAATTGTTATACGTTCTTTATTGGTTGAAAAGCACTAGCTGCATACAAGGAAAGGACACGTAATAGAATTAGATGTCCCTGTGTTTTTTTTAATTGCTTCTTTTAGAAATATACGTACCGTGTCTCAAGGAAACAAGAAGCTTGTTAACTAATCGAACCGTGGCTTAGCTGACGCAAAGTTTGCACTAAGCGTTTAGAGCTCACTGCACGGAAGATTAGGAAAACTTGAGAGCAAGGCGGACGATCGATGGATGTATACTCCTTCCGCACAAACTTATCAGTAAGCGGGGGGGGGGGAGGCCTTGCTGTCGCTCCTTATTGGCGGATACAACCGATTTGCTTTTTTCCTTATCGCTCTTCCACGTGTGTACGCTCTCGTTCTCAAGTATACTCGCGGTTCGTCATCGCAGTCTCACGGGACACCCAGAGGTGCTCAAAGATTCAATACAAGCGTTCTGAAGGCTTATGTGCTTTCACGCTCTAAGTGAAGCGTCAAGCACCGTCCCACCCATCTTTACTGTTTTTTTTTTTTCTATTCAGCGAGCCCGAGGCTGGGTTTGGCCGCCGCCGTCATCGATCAGGCGATCGATCATCATTAGCGTCACGCAGCGGTCGCCGGCGGCCTTCCGACGTTCCCGGGAATTCCGGAGCCCGCGCCACGGCGTCAGGAATCCCCTTCCCCCCCTTTTCCACTACCTCTCTCCTCCCCCTCTCTCGCATGTGGAAGCATCGCGGTCGCGATACATGGTGCAGACTCGCGCATGTGACAATCGCGACGCTCAGGGCGCGACTTTCACCCCCGGGGGACTAGATCTTGAGCCGTTGTGTGGTTTCAAATGCCGCGATATGTAGCAGTTAAGAAATCAAGCAAGGGTAAGGGAATCGGGGGCTCGTTAGGGTAGTTCTACGTACGATTAGAGGACGATCAAGTGCTAAGGACGACGTCGACGCTGTGGTGAGCGCGTATGAGCTTATCTACAGTGTCCTAGGCCATCGGCCCTTAATTGGTCTCGCGCAATACATCTCTGCCTGTAAATAGTCAGTTCCTAACAAAATGCATATGACAGAAGCAAATGATCACTGAAACCAAGGAAATAATAGAGGAATGTTGTTTTTTTTTTTTTTCAGAGGTGGTGCCCATCATTGTGAAAAACTACATCATCGTACGGGACATGCAAAGGGCGTGAGTTCGGATCTTACCGGAGGCATGTGATTTGTCTTCTACTTTTTATAAAATTACCTGCAGTATCTTATCTGGCCACACTACTAATAACTTTAATGAAAACCTCGACTAAATATATACATTCTCCCAATTTTTCGTCGGATTCAATGATTGTTGCACGGCTTCTTTCACACACCATGTTCAGCAGGAAACTGGGATTTCTGTTATCGTTTTGCGACTGGAGCGGCCGTCGCTATGGTCGCAACAACTCTACAACTGTACTTCAACAAGTCGGTCGCAGTGTGCTCCACCGAGATCACCACACCGCGGTTATCACGGAATGCTTTCACGTGACTTTGCGACTGTGCTGATTTCTGTCTGCAGGGCACGCATTGTTTTTCAGAGTACACACAGGTCCAGTGACGGGCGTGGCGTTTTTCCAGCGCTTCGCTCGCAATCCGCCTGTGGCACCATTTGCTAATGCGGCCGCACTAAGAGCCTCATGGGGGAAAAAAAAAATGTGCCGTTCATAAAATTCGCCCATTGGCTGGAGGGGGTGACGTAACCAGATGAAACATGACGTCACTTCTGGTAAAGGTATCAACAGCTTCTGATGCAATCGCATTGACAACAGGTAATGTAATTGGGTGCCCCTGTGAATTTTTCACAAGGTCTTAATAGGTGAGATATTTAGTATTGCATTGATAAAATAAGTTCAGTAGGCTTTGCACGCACTATATACGTTAACGAAACAGGGATCCGATGCAAAGAGCTAGACAGAATTATGCTGTCTGTAATGCGGGCAGTAAACCCTATTTTAAAGGCATTCGTTCCGCCTAAGCTCGTCACATATAGACCATCGTGATGCACGTCCCATTCGGTGGCGAGTTAAAAACTATTACAACGTTTGCGAGTACTGCGCCCAGCTTTCTGTAACCCAGTCACCGAACGATCGCTACACGAGAGCTGCAGCCGCTCCAGTCGCAAAACGAGATAAATCGCGTTTAAAGCTGTTTCACAGGCAAAGATTCTCACCATATAAAAATACGGCCTACTCGCATAGTCGTTGTGACACCAATTGAGTAGCTGTTTAACATGCTCAAAGCGCGTAATGATTTTAGTTGTATGACTGTGTAGATTCAATTATCACACATTTTTATCTAAGAACAAAAAACGGCTCCCGATCCGTCGTTTTCTGTCACGCCGTCGGAATCAAACTGGTTGATGACTATAGGCCGTTCGCAACGATCGCGTCGACTGCGCGGCAATGCGACCAGCTTGTTGGAAGCCAGTCGCAGCTGGTCTGCGACGAGAGCGACACGCATTTTTGTCGCAAAACGGCTGAAATCGCGCTGCGTTGCGGCGACAATCGCTGCATGTGAAACGACATTTTACTCACAGTTGAAAATCGCCCCGTGCCAGATACTATTTTACCACAGCGGCACAGAGGCGGATTCGACACCTTCAGTGTCACTCAACCACGAACGCATTGAGTCCGAAAGCGTGGTGTCGTGGTCAGCTGCCAACGACCCCACGGTGACCCCTTACAATTATAGCATTTACCGAATGGCGCGAGGAACGATGGTCAGGCTGTTGGCTTGGGCAGGCCCGTGTATGTACCATGACATTGCACGAGTAAATAATTTATTATTATTATTATTATTATTATTATTATTATTATTATTATTATTATTATTATTATTATTATTATTATTATTATTATTATTATTATTATTATTATTAAGACGTCGCGTTGGCGACGGGAAATGTCGCCACTGAAGCAGGTCGTTCCGACACCCCATGCAGCGAGCGACGCCTGCATGACGTGCTCGCCATAAGTGCACTCTATTCTGCGCTCCAAAATGGGACGTCACGGATCTCGGCGGCAACGTGCTTTTCCATAGGCGCCATTGGGCACAGAGGCCACAAAGCGTACTATATCCATAGGTGTCGGCGGCGGCAGTCAGCCCGCTGCATGCAGGCGTTTGAGGACGCCGCACCATGGGAAACGACAATACGAGGAGCCTAGCGGACGTGGCGGCACTGGCTTCGGCAGGCGATTCGCCGTCGGGGAAAGGGACACTGGATCACACCCAGAGCCGACGGTGGAGCGGAAACGCTCTCAAGTATCGAGGTAACCAGCACGGCTCAGCGGAGAACACTCGGCTGAAGTTCCAAGTGCGTGACGTACGGGTACGTCCGGTGATTGGTGTGTCATTGCAGATGTCCGCGGAGTTTGCAATGTAGGGGAGGAGATGATGACGTAATAAACCAGAGTAAACTCGTCTCGCTCTCATATGAGTCTTGAAGACACTAAGCAGGCACTGCCTAAAAGTCTGCAATATCTTCGAATTGAGCACGGTGGGCGAGGGCAAGAAACGTTTCGAAACCGAACTCGTGGTCTGTGTTAAAAGATCTAACTTACAAGCTCCAAAGTCGAACTCTACCACATGTAGTCAATTTAAACAACAGAGAGCTCTAGCATAACTGCATGTGTTTGCTGCTACCCGTTCCCTCAAGAGATATAGCTGTGCACGTGTGACACGCGCAGTTCTCTGGATCGGTAACACTACACTGTAGTGCAGCAGCGTCAAATTCAAATATTTTCTTATCTGCGCACTCGTGCTGTCCCTGTGAGCATAGACAGTTATCAGTAACAGTTGCGCAGTATAGCATTCCCTACCTTGACAATCGATCCAAGCTGGCCACCCCAACCGGGTCGCATTATCGCGCTTCGTTTAAGGTCGTTCCGCTTCCTCTCCCGTCTTTCTTGACTTTCCTTCTGGCTACGCATTTGGCCACGTGTACTATATATGTATTAGCTACAGATTTCATTAGTGCAGGTCTGTCCTTGCCAAGGATTTACGTTTGACGAACCGGCTTTTGTGAGCGCCGGTATCCTTGTGATCGTGCACGATGGCTCGACCGTGAGCAAGAAACCCGTTCCGAAGCGTAATCGCGCATAAATTAAGACGCTAATTCGATCACCAAATCATTATTTTGGCGAGTGCTCGAGCGCAGCCCATGTAAACAAGGCCTTGTGCTTCCGCAAATCTTCGGGCTGATCTAAAGCGCGATCTCCATATTGGAGACTCGCAATATACGCATAAGCAACCGTAATATTTCGGTCTATAATAGCTTCTGGTTTGGTTTGGTTCAGGGGAGTTTAACGTTCCAAATCGACTCAGGCTATGAGAGACGCCGTAGTGAAGGGCTCCGGTAATTTCGACCACGTTCTAATCACAAAAGCAATAGCTTGATAGTATATGAGAGCCATTGAATTTAACTGAACGGCTGCCATGAGCACCTCCTTGACGTCCGGGATCTATTCGTCGGTTGCTATGACGCGAATTTATTTCGACCGCGGCAGTTGTATGAGGTACTTTTTCGGGTTTTACGGAGTGGTATGCGTGGTATCAGGTGGTATGTGTTCACCTTCCGCAAGATGGTCATGGGAAAAAGTTGTGCGCTCTAGCGGTGACATCGCATCATTGTGACAAGCGGATCATTGTGACAAGAAGTATGGTCTGGCCAACTATTCTGCGTTCGCGCGCTGATTGGCGCAGAATGACAACCGACTCGTTGGTGAATAAGTCAGGAGGCGGATGTACTGGGAACACACGCGGCCTCTGAATTTCGTTAGTGGGGTACAGAAGTAAATGCAACGAGGCACGTGCTTCCATTGTTACTGCGTTTTTGATGCGCAGTTATTGTGCAGGAGGTAGGTACACACCGAGCAGCCAATGCCTCTTCCTCGATTTCAATGCCAGCCAAATCAACCAATTTCGGAAAATCATGCTGTCTCCTACTACACTTTCTCTTACACCCTTTACACAGAACACAGGCCAAAAACCAGCACGCGTTGCCCGCTTGACATTCCTCCAGGTTGAAGAGCGTCGACTAGTAGCCCTGACTAGTGCGAGGCCGCTCCCTTCATCGACAATAGCACGGCATAGCCCATCGAAGGGCGTGGGCTCCTTAAAGAAAGTGCGCTGCTGCACACATGCCATTATCCGAGAAGGCTTCTTAGACCGCTTTGCGGCTCGGCGGAGACGGTTCTTCTCAGAGATAACGAAGCAGAGGAAGAAGGAACCAGAGACAGAGAAGGGAAGTATTGCCAGCAAAAAAACAACACGATAAAGTGAAATCATGTCATTGCAAGCCAGTCGCTCCGACGGGTAGCTCTCGCCTCGCTGACGCCCGTTCCACTTAAAGAGCCGTGGGAGCCGCCGGCGGTGGTGCCTCACTCCGAGGTGGTAGGTGCCGGTTGCCTTTGCCGGCGGTCTGCAAAAGCTGCGGCAGCAAAAAGAATGAGAAACAAGGATGTCTGGGATAATAAATAAAAGGGAAATTCTCGCCCTTGCGCGGAGGGATTCAGGCGGGCGTCGGATGGCTGCATGCGCGTCGCCGCTTGTGATGTCTGTGCGTACATACGTGTGTACGCGGCTGCGCACTCGTTTAGCGAGAAGGAACGACCGCAGCGAGCGTGTGAGACCCGTGTTCCTTTCGTGAGCGCGCGTACGAGGCTGGCGGCTCGGTTCGCCTCCTCTCCGTTGCCCGTCGTCGAGACGCACCACCACGCTCCCGCCGCCGCGCACGGAACCGGTTTATCTCAATTTGCGACCGCTTCAGCGCCATCGGGTCACAAGGTCGGGAGCACTCACTCGCTGCTGCAATCGACGCGACGACCGCCGCTGAGATCTGGCTCGCCTTCTCTTGTTTAATTTGTTCCCCCCCACCTCCTCCTAGAGTAGTGTTTTGTTTGAGTTTGCTTTTACTTTATGCATTTCATTTTCTTTCGCAAACCTGAGGCGAGCGGCGCGGCTAAGGCGAGAGAAGGCCGCCTGCGGTCGTCATCGGTTTCGCACGGCCGCCAGTGTGCTTTGCGTGTCTGTGTGTCTGAGCTTGAGTGTGGACGGCCGTGACACGGGCGCCCTGTAACTCGCCCGTTTCCTCTGCTAGCTGCCACTGTTGGTCGTGCCCATGAGGCCGCCGTGTGTATGTGTGCGCGCTCTGCTGATGAGGGGTTCTCCTTTTTTTCCATCGCGACCCAACGCCACTCCGTTCTTCACTTAATTGAAAACCTTCTACTATCCTCTCCGCCTTCAGTCTTAAATTTCGTTGAGAAGCACAAGAAATTCAGCAGCTCCGGTTTCTTTTCTTGCTTATTTCGTGTCCCCCCTCCCATGTTTTTTTTTTCTTTTGTTCCGGTGTTTGGAGAACGGCCGCATTTTCTTCCCACGCCTGTCGCTGTTGTGTTGTCCCTTGTTAAGGGGTGGGGTAGGGGGGTGTTGTTGTCGGCATTAGTGCTCTCTTACTTTCACGCAAGTCAGGCTTTCTTTCTTTCTCTTTCTTTCTTTTCGCTTTCAGTGTGCTGTACCTAACTACCGTCGCCGTGGTCGGCCGACCTTGACATTGGAGCGAACGGCTGGCTGCAGGATGGAAACAATGAGCTGGTGTGGTGTCCTTCCTGCCCTTCTTCGTTTTGCTTTGTCTGGCCCACCACCCGCGCAGTTTCCGTGCGCTTCGAAGAATGCTGCAAGCTGTGCTCTCCTCGCACGGGCCGTTCAACCCCGCGGCGCGTGAAGGCACGCCTTGAACGAATTCCCTTTGTTGTGCAAGCCCGTTCCGCGCGCACGTTCCAGCTTCGCAGTTTTAAGCGAATCCCTGCTTACCGCGAGGGTGCCCGCGGGAGATGCTCTAGTTAAGACTGCTGACGTCAGCTTGGCAGATATAGCTGGCTTATTGCCTCAGGTCGGAATTGTGAAATATGGGATGGCTATGCAGCGTGTGCGCGCACAAGCACGGCTCCACCAATTTTTTCAATAAATCTTTCCTCCCCAGTGCTATAGAAAGCTGGAATAACCTCCCTGAACACATTGTCATTGAGACTAATCCTTCCAGATTCAGACAGCTCCTAATCGACTGTCTCAACGATAAATAATTTTTTCCTGCACCCTATGCCAGCTTCCAAGCCCTGCTAACTGACCATCCTGTGCTACTTCCAAAGTTGCAATTTGTTTTTGTTTATATTTCTGCTACACTCTGTCATGACGTGATTATTTGAATTTGTTACTTCTGTCTTTTTTCGTCTTGTTCTACTTTCTTTTTTCTATTCTATATTTTCTATATTTTTCTGTATTTTTATATTCCTTCTATATTTATATTCATTCTATTTATATTCATGTATGACGGCTGAACACCCCTGTACCACCCCCCTTATGTAATGTCCCTGACGGGACCCTTAAGGGTTAATAAATGATGATGATGAAATGCAGATGGCACCCAGAGTCACTGGAAGTGTGTTTTCCGTCCATTACGTTTCAGTTTTTCAGTTTCAGTTTATTTGTTTCATTCTGATTTACAGAAACCGGAGAAAAGGCAAAAGGCAAGAAGCCTCGCGTGAGAGCAGAGAAAATGGGTTTACGCTTTGTATTTTCTAACTAGAGCACCACCGTCAGCATGCTTATCACGAACGCTCGATTGCATGTCCGGCAGTGCATTACAGCCCCTCAGCGCTGGGTGCTGAGTCCGAGACCGGGCTGCAAGGTGTGTTTGAGGCGTTTGCAGAGAGATTGTGCTCTGCTTACACCCTAACATCGTGTCAGACCCAGCGGCCGACGCCCAGCTGCGCTAATGTAAATGAAAGACACGCGCTCAAGCTTTCGTGTTGCTGACGACGGTGGTACATAGCGCTCCCCCGTCCTTTATCGCTATCGATCTCCCATCTGCTCCCCTCTTTACTTCACGGGACGAGCAGATAGATACACAACACAAGCGCTGACTATCAAGAGGCATTTTTATTTCTGTTATCATTAAAGCTTTTATCTTTTAAAATTTTATCACCCCTCTTCATTTTTCAAACATTTTAAAGCTTTTATCATCAAAACGAAAGTTCAGAGTTGTATCAGTGCATCGGCTGTCCCAGTGCTTCTTGTACATCACAGTCACGACACGCCCCAATCCGCAAGTTAACAATCCTCACACTGTTTACATTTGTTGTTTTGAGCAGATGCGCAGTTTCATCCGTCTTCTCATCCGAACAGGGCACGTGCCTTTCACCTAGCCTTACCAAGTTGTGCGCCAGTCAGCTCTTGTGTTGCGTATCTATCTGTTCGTCCAGTTTTTACCAACATGATCGTAAACCAACACGCCCAATTCACCACACTTATGTAGACAGAAATTGCCGCGGCGGGCAACATCTTTTCCTTCCTTTTTTTTGCATTTTTTTCAATAAACCACTAACAGCCCGCTGGCAGCAGGATCATTCTGTCAGCACATCAATCATGTGTTCGCTGCTTGTTCCGCGTCTCTAGGCCTGTTCTCATGTCTGCCATTGATATTGCTGTTGTGATCTACATTCTGTCATTGTGCGACCCAGAAGAACGAGTGAGCCCTGGCTGCCAGGATACGACATGCGCAGAGTGCATTTCTCGCTCATCACTGACGCGATGGTTGATTAGAATCGCAAGTTTCGAGGCCCAGCCTTTCACGTTTGGCCCAGATGTAAATTCCTTGAAACGCATGTTTCTTGCTTGAACCTTACTGAGCTGGTCACAGACTTACCACGAAATACATCTTGTGAAAAGCAGCCCCAGTAACACTACGACTGCCCCAATAAAGGTGGCACTTTCACGGTGAAGAGGTTAGTTTAGTATAGTGCCCAGATACGCAGCTGTACGAAAAAACTTGTTGCTCAGAACACTTAAGCAAACGAGAAAACCCTTATTTTAGGAACTGCTGCTCTTTTGATCGCGTCATCTTTTGTTTAGGATTCATGTTTTTGTTGATTTTTTTTTTCTAACTGCCCCGTAAGGCGCCCTTTCCTCTTTAGCACACTGAACGGGAGCAACATACCCATCCCCAGCGTCAGGATTCCATTCTTTTGGTTTTTGTCCCGCACAGCTCACAGATCTGGGTTCATTTGTTGCTGCTTGGCCGGACGACTGCAGCGCCCGAGCCAGCGCCGAGCTGACGATGTTGGAAGAAGCAGCTTCCGCGTGCTTGACGACCATGTGACAGGGGGCATGCCCTTGTGAATGCTTGTTACCACGTCCTTGTTTCGCTTTCCTTGTTACCACGTTCTTGTTTCGTTTTCCTTGCTTCGTCGGAGCGAGGTTCGCTGTTCAGAGTGCTGAGCGCGCAACAACCGGCTTTCCGATTGACGAGTTTTAATTTCGACGTCGCTCGCTGCTCGCTGAGTGACAGGTCGTCGGAACGAGGGCGCAGCTCGTTAGGCCTTGTCGTCGTCTGCTTGTGCGCAAACGTAAACGGCGGCCCTGTCTGCTGGAAGCGCGTTGCCGAAGTGGTTAGTACATTGTAGCCGCTGTGAGAAGACCTGCCAGATCCGAAGGATACCTAAAAGGCAGCATTGCGAGCACCGAGACAGGTATGTTTTTAAACGCGTTCAGGAGAAAGAACCGCAGATACCACTCCTATTCAAAACGCTTGTTAAGCTCAGAGGAGATACAAAAAGAAATTCAGTTCACGTTATAAGGGCTTGGTTATGAACAATTAGCTTTAGAAAAAAAAATACACTTAATCGGAGCAGCCATGAAATGCATACTTATAGCTCCTTTGCCAGGTCTAATTTTAGATCCGTGATGATGATGATGAAAAAAAAAGAACATCGTGTAAGGTAATTATGTGATTATATATCATTGAACAAGTTCTTGATGCACATAGGGCGATAAAAGCAATACGGAACCTGGACAGAGCGTTTTTATGGAGGAAAAACGCTAAGGCGCCCGTGTGCTGTGCGATGTCAGTGCACGTTAAAGATCCCCAGGTGGTCGAAATTATTCCGGAGCCCTCCACTACGGCACCTCTCTCTTCCTTTCTTCTTTCACTCCCTCCTTTACCCTTTCCTTACGGCGCGGTTCAGGTGTCCAACGATATATGAGACAGATACTGCGCAATTTCCTTTCCCCCCAAAAACCAATTATTATTATTAACCTGGACAGAGCAAAAGTTACCTGATTACTATAATAAGCCGCTGCAGAATCTTGGCGAAAGAACATTTTACAACGAGACACACATATGTCAGTTTGGATCAATCATGATCGAACCTTTTCATACGTGCCAGCTAGCGGTCCTGAGAACTATCTGATTAAATGGCGCTATAGATGCTGTTTCCACGGCGCTTCAACATTTTAATAAGATTGAGTATGCGGTAAAGCGCCGTTCTGTACCGAATTCTTGTTTTAGGCGGTTTCCTCGTATTGTGTAAATAGTTTGTGTATATTACTTCTCCCCCTATCCTCTCTTCCTGTCCCCTCACCTCTTTCATTTCATTTCTCCATTCTGCCTGCTATCCTTTATTTCCGCTGCCCCAGCTCAGGTGCTTCAGTATCGATGGTAGATGCAGGGGGCCCAGCAAAAATATTTTCCTTCCTTTCTATTATTATTTTAATAAAAAAACCACTTACTACTACTACTTTCCTCGTTAAGTTAGTCTTCTTATGCTGCGTACAGTCGTACGTATGTACATTCGGTATAAATATGCTATAATTCTTGAGCATCTGTTAGTCGCGTTATATATATATATATTTTTTTTTGGGGGGGGGGGGGATTTGAGCACACCACAAGATTATAATGTTGTCTTTTCGAGATTTCCCCGAAACGTTGGCTTTATTCTTGTACATTTGCTACCGTCATTTTCTTCAAGGCTCCGTAAAAAGCAGTAGCTGGCGCCTAAATGTGGTGATAAACTCCTCATTCTTTTTTTATTGGAATTTCATGAAAGAAGTGATGAAAAGATTTTTTTTTTTAACCCACGCGCGCCCCTTTACATTAACTGGCTTTAAAAGGGATCCACCTGTTTCAAAATGGCGCGAGGTCGTCGGGTCAACAAAATACGGAGGCCAGCTGTATTACTTTATATAATATACGAGTTTTAGCGCTGGCTTCGGTTGTCTATCCACCCTACAACTCAGCAAGTACAGATGCCCGAAAGAGCAATAATCCGGTCGCAAGTTGCTGCCAGGTTAGCCGCGGGGGAGGACGCACGCTTGGAAACCAGGAAGCACAGAGCATTTTTATGCGTACCACCGTTTTATTCCTTCCCTTTTTCTCTTTCACACGTGCTTCTGGCAACAGCTTCCGGTGGCGGTTGGTGTCGGCTGAACGGGACTGGAATACCGAATGCAGCGATTCGAGCAAGCCGGCGTGCACTTCGGCAGCGTACGGACAAAGCGCAGCTGGGATGGAAGCGTCCTGTGCGGGGCGGGCTAGGCAAGGAACAGGGCGCTGGGATGCGATAGGCACGTTTGCATTATTATCTCCACCCGCAAGTCGCACCGCAGGCTTGCGTCTTGCTTCACACTGCCACCTCCTTTCCCAATCCTCACGTCTACGCGCGCAGGCGTTGCCAGGCGCGCACCGCGGGGAATGCTGTCACACTACTGCTTCAGACACGTATAACTACCGCCGACACCCCCCCTCCCCGTTCCCTCCTTCTCCTCGTCGTCGACTTTTGTCTGCGTCGTTTCGGCGTGGTGTGTGTGCGTGTGTGCGCGCGCGCCCGACCGCTGCCTGGGACTTTTTTTCTTCCAGTTTTCTCTTTTCTCGCTTTCAGTGTCTCCGGCGTTCCTTTCCGCGGCCTGTTTTGCGCGCGAGAGCATCAGACGGCGTTCAAATTGGCTCCCTCCCTCTTTTTTGTTTTCTGAACCGTCTCCGGCGCGAAGGAATTCGCGCTAACACATCGGCAGAGACGGCGACAGAGGGCTTTATTTTTGTTCTCTCTACACTTGACTTGTAAGCGTCGCCGTGCGGAGAACAGGCTGACAAGCCTGCTCATATACAATGCAAGTGGAAGCCGCGGAGCTTCGCGTGGAAAGAGCCACGGTAATCGTTGTCGAGGCACGCGGGATGAAGGGAGTTAATTGGAAAGCGTAAGCGGGATGCATTCGCTGCCCGAGTGCATGACCTCCCTCCTGCCTCCGACACGCGGCGCTTATCAAGGAAAAAGAAAATGGGGGGGGGGGGGGGGGGGGGGGGGGGGGGGGGGTGCGACAGTGCTTTGAAAGGACAATTTCGCCTCGACCGAAATTGTCCGAGGCGGCGATGTTTTCACAGCTCTAGGCTGTTGATTCAACTCCGGAGATCGTGTCTCGTCGTTGGCGTCTGCAGTGAAGAGGCGTCCGCAGAGAGAGCTGACAATTTCCATTGGCTGCAAGTGGCCTCTCTAATTCCATCACATTTCCAACGCATCAGGCAACTAGGTGTCCTTGTAAATTTTTTGGATTCCTGTTCGAAAAAAAAGTAACTACGTCTCTATGCAGCTCTTGCAAATATTAGTTTAAGAATAAATACACGTGCAGAAGCAAGGTTACGGCTAAAGAATAAAATACGAGAAGTAATGTTACAGCACCGAATACGCGCGAACTCAGTGAGTGGGCGGCATCCACGTATGCAGCCAGTGATTTCCTTGCACACCCCGCTAACACATCTTGTTTTCCTAAAGACAATTCGTGATGATGATTATGGATTTTTATGGCTCAAGGGCATCTGTGGCCACCGCGCTAACACACTGGTTTTATGAAGGCACCCCTCAATTCGTGGTGACGATTATGGTTTATTATAGCACAAGGGAATCTGTGGCCAAAGAGTGTCATGGCACAAGCGTTTTTCTTATAGTCAAGGTGGGGTATCGAAGGTAGGTAGCGAAATTCGTAACGAATAGCTTTTTACACTGATGACTGCCCCTCATTTCAATTCCCGGGGAAACCCCTGCAACAGCCCAGCATTGGGGTCACGTGGTATCTTTCCGCGCAGTGAGGCCGACTCCGAGCGGAAACGAAGTGGCGTGGCCGCAGGTGCGTCGACTCGATGCCGGAGGCTCGCGGGGATCAGAAGAGCCGCGCGCCAGATGCGGCTCCCTCGAGGCAGAGCTCGACGGAAGCGCGGTCAGAGCCGAGAAGCGCCTGCCCAAATTTATTCGGCCTCTCTCCCTTTCTCTCGGGATCTGAAGACTCCACCGTTAGCTCTTTCTTTTATCCGGCTTCAGTGGCGGTACGGACGGGCGGTCTCGTTTCCAAGGGTTGGTGTAGGGGGTGCTGAAGCTGCAAAAAGAAAAAAAAAGAAGAGGAGTTGGGGTGGAGAAGAGAAAGGGGTTGAGAGAAAGAAAAGTTTTCGTAAGAGATCGCTCCGATGGATGCTGGCGAGATTAGAAGCGTATATTCAGTTTAACACTCCAATGATATTTGCCGCGACAAAACGAAATTCCCAATTTTTTAGATAAAAAAAAAAAACACTGTATGATAGCAGGTTATTCTAACGCGCCCTGCTTGATGGAATTTCGTATGGCTATAGCGGTGACACTTGAGTGCGGTATAGCGGTTCTTTAGTGTATGCCTGACATGTAACAGTGCGTTAAAGACTATACAGAGTGATTGATTTATGGGATTTAACGTCCCGAAAAGACTCAGGATATGAGAGACGTCGTAGTGGAGGGCTCCGGATAATTTCGACCACCTGGGGTTCTTTAACGTGCACTGACATCGCACATTATACAGGCCTCTAGCATTTCGCCTCCATTGAAATGCGACCGCCGCGTCCGGGATCGAACCCGCGTCTTTCACGTCCGCAACCGAGCGCCATAACCACTGAGCCACCGCGGCGGCACTATACACAGTCATTCAGCCAAGCATTTCTGCAATTTTTAACAGCAGAGGAGCGTTTTTTTTTTCGGCGCAGCATTGTCAGCGCGGTGTATTGCATGAGCTAAGACGTTCTAACTAGCAGGATGCTTAACTAATAGTTAATATTTATCTTTTCTACTATTACTCTTAGGCTGATTATTTATTAAGAGGCGGGTAGCGCACCATAAGTAATGCACATATTGGTTTTTAGAATTTCGAAAGCGCTATCACCCTCACCGCATGGGCTCAACTAAGTTGGTTAATTTCTCGCACCATTCAAAAATCGCATGCCTGCGGAAAGCGAACAGCGACGTCCATCAAATCGCGTCACTCCGTGGTGCACGTAACAGTCTCTGCGCCACCCACGCATGCGCAGCAGAGTGGCGAGGAGCGGTGAGCACCGTAGTGTGGACGGGGCAGAGATTCTCCCTAAAGAAAATCGAGGAAGCGCCGAGGAAATGTTTCGTACGTTATCAGAGTGCTTTGGTAAATGAATTAGATGACGCCGATATGGAGCACGATGTGTGTTTGCAACTATGGTGCCGTATTTCTGGATACCTTACAGTATACCACTTCGCATGCGCAGTAATTTAAAATTCGGTTCCACGAATGTGTAGTGGCGCCGAGCACGCGTACAGTCAAGCTGGAATGAAACGCGAACAGCACCTGTGAACAAAGCAACATGTTTTGCCTGTGTGCTTTCAGTCGCAGTGCACAACAGCCTGATTCATGTTTGAGTAAAGGGTCTACCGAAGAACATATTCATGGATCCGTTGTAAATAATTATCAAGCTGCAAGTAGAAAAGTGCTGCACATCCGTTGCACGCGCTTCATTCCGGCCTGACTCTACCTCCATTGCGTCGCACTGATGGACTATTCTTGACAAGGTAAGTGAGTGAGTGAGTGAAGTGCTTGAGTGACTAAGTGAGTGAGTGAGTGAAGTACTTGAGTGAGTGAGTGAAGTGAGTGAGTGAAGTACTTGAGTGAGTGAGTGAAGTGCTTGAGTGAGTGATTGAGTGAAGTGAGTGAGTGAGTGAGTGAGTGAGTGAGTGAAGTGAGTGAGTGAGTGAAGTACTTGAGTGAGTGAGTGAAGTACTTGAGTGAGTGAGTGAGTGAAGTGCTTGAGTGAGTGAAGTACTTGAGTGAGTGAGTGAGTGAGTGAGTGAAGTGCTTGAGTGAGTGAGTGAAGTGCTTGAGTGAGTGAGTGAGTGAGTGAAGTGCTTGAGTGAGTGAGTGAAGTGCTCGAGCGAGTGAGTGAGTGAAGTGCTTGAGTAAGTGAGTAAAGTGCTTGAGTGAATGAGTGACTGACTGACTGACTGCTGAGTGAGTGAGTGAAGTGCTAGAGTGAGTGAGTGAAGTGAGTGAAGTGAGTGAGTGAGTGAGTGAGTGAGTGAGTGAGTGAGTGAGTGAGTGAGTGAGTGAGTGGAAAACAAAACTACTGAATAGTAGAGGCGTCGTGAGGTACTCAAAGTGCTCGGTTTCCCGTGGCTTTGAAGGAAACATCATTAGTCCAGGGCGTGCATTAGTCCGCGCACCCATGCATCTGCAGGAGAAGGTCGGAGCGACCGGTCTACCCCACAGGAGCGGCGCTTCGCAGCTCTAACTTGTCGCCGCTCGCCCTCGAAAGGTCGTGCTCGACGCGTGTAAAGCGTGGGCGCTGAAACTCGCCGTCGCATGGTACGTGGAGCGAATGCCGAAGCAGAGCCCGAGGGCTGCTCAGGCACACACGAGCATCCCGCATTCTGCGGCGTTCCTCACCGCCCGCTGATAGCGCCGCCACAGAGGGCGCGCCACCAACCAACGCACGTTTACTCTATCCGTATATGTACTGCATTTATCCGATTATAACGCGCGCATTTGTTCCACGAAGAATGAGTCTCAAAGCGGCATGCTTGTTACAATGGGATAAAACCAAGAACACGCCAAGAACACGCTAAGAACAACCCCACCCATATAAAAATGGTCTATAGACTGTCTATAGACTCTATTGCCTTCTCAGAGACCCGCCGCGGTGGCTGAGTGGTTATGGCGCTCGGCTGCTGGCCTGAAAGACGCGGGTTCGATCCCGGCCGCGGCGGTTGAATTTCGATGGAGGCGAAATTCTAAAGGCCCGTGTACTGTGCGATGTCAGTGCACGTTAAAGAACCCCAGGTGGTCGAAATTTCCGAAGCCCTTCACTACGGCGTCTCTCATAGCCTGAATCACTTTGGGACGTTAAACCCCCATAAACCAAACCAAACCTTGTTATAGATACTTCTTTTTGTCACTTCATAGTCTATAGACAAAAGTCTACTAAAAGTGTATGGCCATAAATCTATAGATTGTCTATAGACAGTCTACAGGATTTGTATTGCCTATAGACAGTTATCTAGGGTTCGTCTATAGAGAGTCTATAGACTTCATAGACAGAAGTCTATGGACAGTCTATAGACTGCCCAAAGAAGTTTTTGTAAGGGCATCGCATTTGCCATACGTTATGTCGGCCAGGTCATTTTGTGTGCGTTGGCATTCTGACAATAAGTTAGGCGCCAACCTCTTCGGTGTGTTTTCCCCTGTTTTCCATCATCATAATTCATCACCAGCATATTGATACCCCTGCGGCCGTTCATGGGTTAAAATTGCCGCGGCGTCTGCAAACGTCCTTCGCTGCGACTGCACGAATGACAGAAATCATCTTGTGGGACGCACATGGCGAAAAAGAGGCTGCCCTAGAGAGGCGAGAACTATAACAGGAATGCAGAGATTAAAGTCGGTTCCAACTAGTGTACAGATTTTGCGTTTTCTATTTTCGAGTAGATGAAACTCGGGTGCGTGTAGAAACGTATAATTACGGTAGTATACAGCTGGCTGTGTGGGCGCGGCCAGTACAGAGGCGAGGGGTTGTCGCAAAGCTGTATAACAAGGTGGCCAATCATGGTGTACTGCGGGACACTGATCAATCTCGCGCTGCAAACAAGAAACGCAAGAGAAACAGGGTGACTGCTCGCCGGATTCGCGTGTGGCAACATGCCGTAGCTTGCAGCTGTCGTTTTGCTAAAAGCGTGCACTGCTGTGAAAGCTCCGAGGCGAGCCTAATGCGCGCAGCATAGTTCAGTTGTGAATGGTATAATACAATGGTTGCATGCAATCTTTATCATGCACAGCGGAAAGTGGCAGCGGGGTAGCGGTATAACAGAATGTGCGGTATCTTTCCCTCGGGTCTATTCCTTTTTTTTTTTTACTACTCGGCACGCGGGTAACCGATACTGGAGATGGCGGGGGGGGGGGGGGGGGGGGGGGGGGTCACGTGATCGTGGACTCTAACAACGACGACACGAGACCCGGGGATCCTGCAAATAACAGCTATTGTTGTGAAACGCCTGCGTGTTGTTCGGTGTCGGCACACATTATAGAATCCCAGGGAGTCAAAATGAATCCTGCCATCTCCACGGCCACTACCTTTCTCATTTCGCCGCCTCTTTTTTCTTTTCCATCATGCAGAAGTCCACTGTGAGTGCGACAGATACTGTGCCTTTTTACGGCGAGAGGTCCGTGGCCACAGCAGTCGACTGCCCTCAAGGCATACAAGGCACTCTTTGCCTACTTGTGAGCGACTGGATTGAGTGACAAATTGTGACAGCGTTGTGCGTGTGTGTGTGTTGTGCCTTTTTCCCCTTCTCTCCTCCTTCTTTTAGTCCCCTAATTCCTCTTCCCCAGTGCAGGGTAGCCAACCGGAACCCCTTTCTGGTTAACATCCCTGCCTTTCCCTCCTCCTCTTTGTCTATCTATCTACGGCGAGAGGCGTTACTGGGATCCGACCCTGAGTGCTCGCGTAACTGAAGCCTGTTGTAATATTTACTTTATTTATTCAGATACCCTAAAGGCCCGAGCGGTAATTACATAGGGAAGAGCGGGGGGGGGGGGGGGGGGGAGGGGGGGAGGGGATGGAAAAGCACAACAGAGGAAATAACAATTTAGCACAAATAGCCACAAGTAGTTCTGTGTAGCGATATGCGTCATTCAAAAACACATCCTACATTCCGAAATATATCAAGGCAGATAAGAGCATTTCAATGCGTCCCAGTTCAGTGTTTTGAAAACTAGGTAAAAGTACTGAAAAATGAGAAATTGAAGATCATAGCTCAAGGTAAGGTTTCAGACTGTTCGCAAATGAGCCTTGAGAAGTAATAGATGCGATATTCGCTGGGAGCTGATTCCTTTGGCGGATGGCGAGGAGGGGAGGCCAGTGAAATAAGTGATTAGTTCGGGAAAAAATAGGTTCTGCCTTCATTTGGGGGACGCATGCGCGGGAAAATCCGCTGGCATTGTGTAACCTGGCGCATAGAAAATGGAGAATGGCTATCATATAATTTGTGGATAAAAAGATACAAAAAGGAAAGCAGTCAGCATATTTCGAGAAGAGGTAAGTTCGGACCTTTTTTTAGTGTGCGAGCACTAAAACCCCCATCTCATATTTCGCCGATGTTTGTCTGTCTGAAGCCCCTATCAGTGACCTTGAGGTTACTCAGGAAGAGCAACTTGGGTCTCATAAGCCCCACCGGTGGCAGAATTTGCCACCCTCTATAAAATGTTATAGACAGTCTATAGACTGTCCATCGACTTCCGTCTATAAAGTTTATAGACTTTCTGTAGACAAATTCTAATGAGCAGTCTATAGTCAATACAAATTCTAAAGATAGCGTACAGATAATCTATAGATTTATGGCCATATTTGTATAGTAGACTTTTGTCTATTGACTATAAATAGACAAAAAGAAAGATCTATGCAAAGCCAATATAGTCTATAAAATCTACAGACTCTATAGACCATTTTTACAAGGTATCGCCGGGCAGTAGTGCATTGGTTAGCCGCGGCACCAATGCGAAAGGCGTGGTATGAGGACGCCCAGCTTTCTATGAATGTAATATAGAGAATGACTAATATCGCACATATCCGCACCGACCCATCCACGCTATCGCGTCGTACTCGCCTGCTTGACCTTGAAAACCAAGCCTCGAAACAAAATCAAAGTGAAAACCGAGGCGTTGGAGCTCCGAATTCGCATTTGGACTAACCACGCTAAATCGTCCGCCATTTTTTTTTAGTTCTGTTACACTCGATTTTTTCGAGTCAATCTTGGAAACAAGCCTAGCGGCTTTATTCTGTAATGACTCCAGTTATGTAACTAAGTTTGTTTGGTGTTGGCTCCGAATTAAAGAGGCGTGTTCCGCCTTTCGAGCACACTAATGTAGTGCATGCTTAAAGTCTTGTGTCCCTGTTTGCTACACGAAGGCTGCGTCTAAGGAACCCGAGGGCTTCTGATGTCTCGTTAATAAACGTATCCATGTTGCGGTTCCAAGACAGGGTGGAATCTTAGTGCACACGTGAGCACTTTACGACGGATACTGATTCCACGGGCAGATTATGTGACGTGTAATGGCACTGCGCGGTGCCGGAGTGGGCAAGGGAGCAGCCATTGCTCCAGCATGGCTAACACGCATCTGTTCTTCGCACCACAGGCGTTCCTGTCCCTGGCGACGTGTTGCCTGCTTGCTTCGCAGCCAGTCACACTTCATGAAGCTGGCTGTCTACCCGATGCCGATGCGACCGATCGCATTTGCCACGCATGCGCCTACATCGCGGAACAATCTCCTGTCATCGTACCAGATATCAGGCTCTTCGCTACCACAGCGACACCGCAGCAGCCCGAGCACTTTAAGGCCCTGCAGCCCGTCACCATCTTCAGTGGGCAAGGGAGCAGCCATTGCGCCAGCATGGCTAACACGCATCTGTTCTTCGCACCACAGGTGTGTAACCGGCACTCTCTTTTCGTTAAGAAAAACGATAACAGATTCCTTATTTCGCTCCCTTGCCCAAGGGTGATTTGTGCTGTTGCCTGCGATTGCTTTGACTCTGCATATCTGTTGCTATGCTGCGGCGACGTCGAGTCCAACCCTGGTCCCAACACACGTACCGCCTCTGCCTCTACTGATCCGGAACGCGATTCTCAGCAAATTAATGAGATAATGAAGTTACTTAAAGGCATTGACAAAAAAATGTCTGAGCTCACGACTGGCCAAACTAAACTGAGTGCAGACGTTAACACAATCAAATCAAGCCAGGCAGTCCTCGAAACTAAGTTGCTTGATGTGTTCAACCGTTTGGAACTGATCGAAAGCAGATGCAAAACTCTGGAAACCCTAGAACTCGACGTCGCCGCAACTCAAGATACTGTCGAACAGCTGACTTCGCGACAGTATGAATTACAGGCTCGTATAGATGACCTTGAAGACCGTTCACGACGGAACAATTTAATCTTACGCGGTATACCCGACGCACGTGAAACCTGGGAACAGACTGAAAAAAAAATTATCACTGCATTTTCAACTTCTTTAGGCACTGATTTTGATCAACCGGTCATTGAGCGCGCCCACAGGATAGGTACGTTCTCACATCAAAAATGTCGGTCTGTAGTTATCCGGTTCGGCTCATTTAAAGACCGTGGCAGAATACTAGCATGTCGAGCTAAACTTAAAACTGACAACATTTCTGTATCAGAGGATTTTTCGCCAGCAACCCGTAACGCGCGCCAGCAACTTACTAATTTCGCTAAAAGCCTGCCTCAGTCACCAAAGTTCCAGCTTCGTTACAACAAACTCTACGTTAACAATAAGTGCTACATGTACGACAGCGTGACAAACAACATCGAACTGATAAAGGAATTTCCCACCGAAGTACTCGAAGAGGACACACCGCGGTCGCCTTCATCAAATGCCCAAAACACCGAAAACGCCCCGTAGCATCACGAGAGGGGACGTGGGCAGTCGTCGCCTTCACCACGCACATCTGTTCTTCTCGCTAACGTAAGAAGTATCGTAAACAAACGTGATGCATTTCATTCCGTAGCTGACACGTGTAACGCAGATATTATTGCACTTACTGAAACATGGCTTCATTCTAACATTCGTAACACCGAAATTTTCCAGGACTCATCCCGATACACTTTTTATCGCTGCGACCGCACGTCACGTCAGGGTGGTGGCGTATTACTCGCCATTTGTAAAACACTCCGGTCTTACGCTATTAACATCACAACAGATCTCGAGATTGTCTGGGCATGCGTGGAACTTGGACACTCTAAAATTGTTTTCGGGGTATGCTACCGTCCTCCCAGTCACTCTGCTAACTTCCTCGATGATCTGCACGATGCCATAAATGCTGTTTGCACACGACACCCCCTGGCGCCTGTTTTCTTACTTGGCGACTTCAATCTTCCTAACATATCTTGGTCTTTTGATACCCCAGTTCAGAACCCTTCTTCTAACTTAAGCACCGATTTCTTAAACCTTTGTTCCACTTTTTCTTTTTCCCAACTAGTCTCTCAACCGACAAGAATTACTAATACCACTGCAAACACGCTGGACTTAATACTGACTACCCATCCCGATATGGCCTCAGAAATCACTTACTTACCTGGTCTCAGCGACCATCTATCGCTCTCATTTGACATTTGCATCGTTACTCCCCCAGCTGAGATCTCTAAACACATCCGCGACTATAAAAAAGCTGATTTTCAGGCCATTAACAGGGAACTCGCCGAATTTATCGATTATTATTGCAACGGGTTTGATGACCGCTCTGTCGATACTAACTGGAATCTATTCGTTACCAAGGTTAAAGAATTAACAGATACATACATACCATTACGGACAATCTGTTCCCACTCGAGAGCCCCGTGGTACAACTCCTATCTTAAACGACTGTCCAATCGAAAAAAACGTTTCTACCGAGTTGCGAAAAGGTCTGGTAGTAACGCAAAATGGGAGGCGTACCGCGAAGCTAACGCCGTTTACGTAACTGCACTTAAAAGCACAAAAAATAATTTTCTTCACAATACACTTCCTAGCATTCTTTCCACTGATCCTAAAAAGTTCTGGCGCATTGTCAACCCCAGCCACAGCGATACCATTAACTTATTAGACGAGAATGGCCTTGCCATCCCAGATGCAGAATGCCCAGCGGTACTGAACTCCACATTCTGTAAAAACTTTGTTCATTGTACTAACACCATTTTTCCACAAGCGCAGACTTACAACTACATAACTATGGATCCCATTTGCATCGAAGCTTGCGGTATTGAGAAGATTACTGAATCCCTTAAACCATGCTCCAGTCCAGGTACTGACTCAATCAACGCGAAATTTCTTAAGGGTTCTCAAACTTACTGTTCATTGCTGCTTTGCAAGATATTTCAACAGTCCCTCGACACCGGTGCTCTGCCTGCTGACTGGACGGTCGGGAAGGTGGTCCCAATCCATAAATCAGGTAACAAGAATTCACCCCTTAACTACCGTCCCATATCTTTGACAAGTATTCCATGTAAAGTATTGGAGCACATATTATACACAGGTATCGCGAATTTCTTGGAGTCAAATTCATTTTTTACAGACATGCAGCACGGTTTTCGTAAGCGACTGTCTTGCGAAACTCAGTTAGCATCATTTACGCATAAACTTAATCTCATCCTTGATCGCCGCTCAACAGCTGACTGCGTCTTCCTCGACTTCGCAAAAGCCTTCGAAAAGGTATGCCACAAATTACTACTTTTTAAGCTAAGCAAACTAAACCTTGATCCTAGGCTTTTTTTCTGGCTCGAATATTTCCTTTGCAACCGCACTCAGTTCGTAACTGCTAACAATGCCACCTCTCCATCAACCCCCGTCCATTCTGGAGTGCCACAGGGATCCGTCTTAGGCCCTCTTTTATTTCTTATTTACATTAATGACCTACCTTCTTGCGTAACGTCTAACATACACTTATTCGCTGATGACTGCGTAATTTTTCGCGAAATTAACGACACTAACGACGTATGCGCTCTACATAATGATCTATCTGCTATATCTGCATGGTGCAACTTATGGTTAATGCAACTTAATTCTTCTAAATGCAAAGTTTTACGTGTCTCCCGCACATCATCTACTACAGGTGCATATTGTCTAAATAATACCATACTGGAGGCCGTCACGTCATATCGCTACCTCGGAGTTCATATATCTTCCACTCTAAATTGGTCGCTCCATATTAACGCCATAATTAACAACGCTAACAGCATGCTAGGCTACCTACGCCGGAATTTCTCCAATTCCCCTACCTCCCTAAAACTCATGTTATACAAAACCCTTGTCCGTAGTAAACTAGAATACGCATCTGCAATTTGGGACCCCAGCTACACAAACTCAATTAATGCACTCGAGCTTGTACAAAATAACGCCGCCCGTTTCATCCTACTTAACTTCAATCGTACTGCAAGTGTCACCTCCATGAAAAACACGCTCAACCTCCCACCCTTAGCCTCCCGTCGAAAATTTTCACGGTTATGTTTATTTCATAAAATTTTTTACAACTGTCCCAATCTACGCGATGAATTGATATCTCCTCCGTCTTTCATCTCTCCACGGCTAGACCACGTTCACAAGGTCGGTATAACGTCGCACGAAACAAAAGCTTGTTCTCAGTCGTTCATTCCCCGTACATCAGCAGACTGGAACCACCTTCCCGGATCGACAGCCTGCATTCAAGACATCCTGCGCTTCCGTAGCAATTTAGCTAACATTGTATACTAAGGTTCACAACAAATGTACTTATCATTCTCCATTTCCTTTGTTTACTTTAGTTTCCCTTGTTTTGTTCTCTTACCTTGCACTTACATATTATGCTTACTTCTGAATTGTATAACCAGGAACATGACGCTTGTATGTTGAATTTTTGTTTTTGTTCATTTTCTGTGATTTGTAACCACTCCCCTCTGAAATGCCTTTGGCCCTGAGGGTATCAATAATAAATAAATAAATAAATAAATAAATAAATATGATTACTTTTGTTTTTGAGGCGTTAATTTACATTTGCCATTGGGTGCAGCAATTCCTTATCTTGGTAAGATGCAATTGTAAATTAATAGTGCCCGACGGGTCAATAGTACGTCTACACATCACGCAGTAGTCTGAAAATAATGTCATTGCGGAATTCAGGTTACTATTTATGTCATTTTAGACTAAAAAACAAGATAGGCCCAAGCACTGACCCTTGCGGGACGGTGAATATCCTTCATCAAGTAGATGTTAAGTTGTAGTTGTAGAAATCGGCAAGTCGAGGTAAGCCAAGTCTCGATAGAGAGAGAGAGAGAGAAAAGGAAAGAAAGAAGGGGAAGAAGAGGAAGAAGCGAAGAGAGGAAGAACAGAAATAAGAAGTGAAGAATGCAGAAGACAAATAAGGAAAAGAGAAAGAAGGAGAGAGAGAAGAAGAGGAAGCAGAAAAGGCAGAAGAATAGAGAAAGAAGCTTATTCACTCACTCGCTCTGTAAGCCAGCCTAGTATGGTCAGTTTTTTTTTCCTCAACCCCCTCTCCCGTCACTCCATTTTTTTTGGCAATAGCATCTGTTGGAAGACTGCAGGCTCGGCGCTCTAACGCAGTATATGGTGAATAGATCAGCCGCATTTGACCAGGCGTGAACGTACGATATGTCAGGGCAAGTGAAGGCGCATTAACAAAACTGCGTGAATTAACGCAGAGACCGATAAACGCTGCCAGCTGCGAATATGTGTATACAAGGCAAACAAACCGCGCACAACGCAACAGTCAGTCAACCCCAAAAGATACTTGACCAACGGGGTTTCCTTCGGCACTCGCGACATCGCATGCAGCACATACGTTATCTCTGCATGCCCGACACTGCGAGCCTTCGAAGAATTACACGTTCACATCTTGTTCCGACATTTCAGATGAAGTCAGGGGCGATCAGCCTTGGACGGGGTTATATGATTGAAATAATCGGTGGGGCACTCCAGCTGGCAGGACATCCGTTTTCTTTGACGCCTCTCAGTCAAATTTACTCGCGAGCGCCTTCGTTAACCTTCGAGGTCACTAGAATCACTGCGACAAAGTATCACGCGTCTCTGACTTGCTGCCTCCGCGGGCGGTCGCCAGTAACAGCCAGGCACACCACGACCGTCAAGCCGCGGCGACTATTTGAACGGCCTCCAATTATCGCCTCGTGCTTAGCCAGCGCGGCGGGCGATATCGCGTTAAAGGGACACGCTGTTTAAACGGCTGGGACGGCAACTCGGATTGCATGACAAACGAGCCAGTTAAACGGGCCGAGGTCGTTGCGCGTGTACTTGTACGGCGACGGGACGGGGAGAGAAGGAACAACGCGAACTTGGGACTTGTAAAAACAACCAGTCAGGCTCGAGGAAAAGGAGGAAAAACGGATGACTCATAACGCAGGTCCGCGTGCGCGTGAAGAACTCGTTGCTACCAGATGCGAAAAACTCGGCGAGACTATCAACAGGAACCTCCGTGACAACCTGTTCTCTGCTCCTCCACGCCTCTCTCTTCTCCTCCCTTTCCACTGTTCTCGGCGATTCTCGTCCGTAGCGAGAAGGAGTTTGTCCACTGCGTCCCCTTCTCGTTCTCTTATCTTTTCATTCTTCTCGTACATAATGAAGGGATAAGAGATGTTGGCACGAAGCGCCCGCAAGGCGTAAAATCACGTAGGGAATGAAACGATATGAATGCGCTGGCCACGAGAGCGGCACAACACTTCAGCGGCGAGACGAGAACGCACTCAGACACGCTAGTGCGTACATACAAACAGCGCACTCCACAGATGGAAAAGGGTGGCGAAAACACAAAGAAACAGTGAAAGCGAGAAAGAGGGGGCGGAGGAGCTATCCTTGGCACGATTAAACGATGAAAGAGCGAACGAGCGACGGAGAGCGAAAGAACATTAGCGGTAAGCGCAGCTGCTCAAAGGTAGACGAACGCAGACTCAGAAGGAGGAGGGCGATAAAAGCAGCACGCACGTAACAAAACGAACATGGGTCGAAATGGAGAAAGTGTCTGTGCCCTTCGCTTGCAGGGTGACGTGAAAGCAGGAAAACTCGAAAGTTGGAAAGAAGGACGATGAGAGGACGCAAACCACAGACTTGGAAGAAAGCGACACCCGCCGCGGTGGCTGAGTGGTTATAGCGCTCGGCTACTGATCCGGAGTTGCCGCGGGTTCGAACCCGACCGCGGCGGCTGCGTTTTTATGGAGGAAAAACGCTAAGGCGGCCCTGTGCTGTGCGATAATAATAATAATAATTGGTTTTTGGGGGAAAGGAAATGGCGCAGTATTTGTCTCATATATCGTTGGACACCTGAACCGCGCCGTAAGGGGAGGGATAAGAGAGGGAGTGAAAGAAGAAAGGAAGAATTAGGTGCCGTAGTGGAGGGCTCCGGAATAATTTCGACCACCTGGGGATCTTTAACGTGCACTGACATCGCACAGCACACGGGCGCCTTAGCGTATTGCCTCCATAAAAACGCAGCCGCCGCGGTCGGGTTCGAACCCGGGAACTCCGGATCAGTAGTCGAGCGCCCTAACCACTGAGCCACCGCGGCGGGTAATGTGCGATGTCAGTGCACGTTAAAGATCCCCAGGTGGTCGACATTATTCCGGAGCCCTCCACTACGGCACCTCTTTCTTCCTTTCTTCTTTCACTCCCTCCTTTATCCCTTTCCTTACGACGCGGTTCAATTCAGGTGTCCACCAAGATCTGAGACAGATACTGCGCCATTTCCTTTCCCCCCAAAACCAATTATTATTATTATTATTATTATTATTATTATTATTATTATTATTATTATTATTATTATTATTATTATTATAAGAAAGCGACACTGCGAGAAAGATGAAGCAAGAAAGAGAGAGAGAGAAACAAGCCCAAGTTCGAGTGCAACCGGACGCGAGACAAGTGAATCCATGCTGCGAGAAACGTAAAAACGTGCAACATAAATAACTCGGAGCCTGCCAGTGAGATCGCGGCAGCCGTAGTAGTTGTTGTCGGTGGTTTTCCGCCCTCTGCCAGCTTTCCTCCTTTGTTGTGACTGCTACAGGCGTTGAGGTGGTTTCTCGCGCATTGTGCGTTGTTATGTGTGCACTGCCAGCCTCTCGTCAGTGAGATGGGG
Organism: Amblyomma americanum; assembly: GCF_052857255.1. Classification (NCBI taxonomy): domain Eukaryota; kingdom Metazoa; phylum Arthropoda; class Arachnida; order Ixodida; family Ixodidae; genus Amblyomma; species Amblyomma americanum. The sequence continues at coordinate 39,362,901 of NC_135502.1, forward strand.
AGGGGGGGAGAGCTTTTAACGCTGGAGTTGCGGCCGTCGCACGCAGAAGGTGAAGCCACGCTTGAACGAGCGCGCCTGTTTTGAAGAAGCGGGGTTAGCCCGTCTTTGTTTCAGCGTAGTTACGTACCAGGCCCGCTGGCCCCCTTTCGACGGATTGACGTCAGCCAAACACGCGCCGAGTATCACGTTTGAGGTCGGGTGAAAGCGCGAGGACCTTCGGTGGGAGTTTTGAAGTGTGTAGTTAAGGGCCCAGCGCCTTGTCCACGTGATTCGTCAGGTCGTCGACAGGGCTACTGAATGTTGGTCACTTGCAGCGATAGCACGGAGCGACGAAGCCATGTTGTAGTTCGGTAGCAAATAGTTTTACTTGTGACCTTATCGCAGTAGGGATTAGAACGATTTTTCGGCTCCCTATTCGAAGCTGATCAGCGACATTATACTATACGAAGGTGGAAAATATGAACGTCTGAAATTACACCACATATAGGCCTGTATTAAAGTGCCGTTTTAATATGAAAAAAAAAAGACAGTCAAACATTTGGCCTTTTCATGTGCTTGAGATCAACATCTGGCCTTCTGCGCTCATTGGTTAGCGAAAGAAAAAAAGGAAGGGAGGAAGGAAGGAAGGAAGGAAGGAAGGAAGGAAGGAAGGAAGGAAGGAAGGAAGGAAGGAAGTAAGGAAGGAATAGTGTTGAAGTGTATGTACCAGTGAGCGCGGAAAGCGTAAAACCTCC